>NW_017672666.1:161850-174590 GCF_001879085.1 Nicotiana attenuata
AACACAAAAATAGTTTCATGTCTAGATTAATTAATTAAGATTCGCTTTGGCATTGTGTAGCATTTTTATCTTATTTTTAAAAATAAAAAATAAAATATATATATATATATAAACAATAAAAAAAACATTCATTGTGTAGTCTAGGGACCCTTCTAGACTATTCTTTTGGGATAAACAAATAAATAAAAAGACCCTAAGGACTTAACACAAAAGACCTAGGGACTAATTGGCAAAATACACAAAATATAAACTTAATCCCTACTCCTATATAATAGTACCTACACCTAAATAACACCTACACCCTATACACCACAAACACCTAAAAACACAATCAGCCGCATAACAGACCTCTCCCCATTAATTCATTCTCTTGGTTACTCTCTGACATCCGTCGTTCTTGACAAAAAAGAAGAGACCAAAACAATTTTCGCTCCATATCCAAAAATCAGCGAAAAACACAAAATGAGGAGCTGAACAAATATTTGAGAAATGGGAATCGAAAGGAGGAGTTTCGCCGAGTTTGGAATCTGTACAAGTAGAATCAACCAATTTATAATAAGGGTTACATTAGCATGATGAGTTCATTAATGAAATTTGACGACATCGAAGGAACGGACAGATTTTTTACTTTGATTTCAGATTCGAACCTTCTGATTGTCGTCTTCGATTTTTAAGTCCAATTTCGGGTCTGATTTTCGCCGTTGAGATGGAGCTGGATTAAGTCGTTGTTCGGGTTCCGATTCGCGTTTCTGTTGATTTTTCCGGTTGATGTTCGATTTTGTTGTTGAATAGCTGTTACTCATTCAAAACCTTCAGGTAATATTGTAACGTAATACTATTATTTTGGTTCTTGCCTTTAAATTTTTAAGATGGTCAATGGATTACTCTTGGACTATTTCAGATTCTATACATATGCCAGTTTTGTGATGCTGTACATAGATTAATTAATGTTCTTTCCTTCCTTTTCTGTTCGAAATTTGCACAAATTGATTTATGTCATTTTTGTTTGTTAGTTGTTTAGGAAGAACTTGGTATTTGGTTGAGGTATTGGTAGTAGTACATATGAGTTTACTTTTTATTTGCCATTTTAGCTTCATTGAGATTGAAATGATTCCTTCTGTTAATTGTTAGGTCTCATTAGTTTTGTTTAAATTTGTTAATTTCTTATTGGATTGACATGAAGAGATTAATAAACGTGAGGCTACTGTAGTAAACTTATCAAGAGGCCAGTAACTAATATACATTAACGTGCTAGATGCAACAATGAGGCGGCACGTTTAGAAAACAAAGAAACTAAGAAGAGGGACTTTTCTTAGTAGTAGATGTAGATTTAAAGTAGTGAATAGTAATTCTATTTGACCTTTTCTTTGTGGGACTTTTGCAACTCTACGTTGTAGGGGTGGACATCGGTCGGTTCGGTTAAATTAATCTTGTTTATCCTTAGAAATCGAGGCGTTCCATTTGGCGAATTTTCATGGCCCTCGCAAAGTTGCCAACGCGTAGTCGCTTTTAGGTGCGTTATTTAATAATACTACCTTCCTAAACTCGGGTGTGCATTTCATGTGACCCAAATCCAAATCTTAATAATGTTGAATAAAATGTATTTCAGACTGCGGGTGCATTTCATGTGGCGCGGTCCAAAGACATATTTTAAACGACGTTAAATCTTCTTTAAAATTAATTAAAAGCGGTAAACAATTTAAATTTCACATAGGTTCAAAATGTATTAGAATCAGATAAATAAACCAAATATAGCAGTTGAGCGACCGTGCTAGAACCACGGAACTCGGGAATGCCTAACACCTTCTCCCGGGTTAACAGAATTCCTTACCCGGATTTCTGGTTCGCGACTGTTAAACAGAGTCAAATCTTTTCCTCGATTCGGGATTCAAACCGGTGACTTGGGACACCATAAATCTCCCAAGTGGCGACTCTGAATCTCTTAATAAAATGAATCTCGTTTCGATTGTCCTTTAATTGGAAAAACTCCCTTTATTATACCCTTCACGGGGTGTAGTAAGTGAAAAAGGAGGTGTGACACCAACTATATATTTCATCATTCTCCTCTACCAATAGTGCTGTCTCAAATCCTGATACATCTTCACGGCACCCAGATGGATGGAATACCGCGAACTATGGGCTCCTCTAGAATCAACTCCTGTAGCCCATCCACATTGGGCACACATATCCGACCCTGCATCCTCAATACCCCGTCATCACCAATAGTCACATCTCTGGCATCATCATGCAGAACCTTGTCCTTGAGGACAAGCAAATGAGGATCATCATACTAACGCTCTCTGATATGATCAAACAAGGAAGACCGAGAAACCACACAAGCTAGGACCCGACTGGGCTCCGAAATATCCAATCTCACAAACCGATTGGCCAAGGCCTGAACATAAACTGCAAGGGGTCTCTCACCAACGGGAAGGAATGCAAGACTACCCATACTCACTGCCTTTTTACTCAAGGCATCAGCCACCACATTGGCCTTTCTCGGATGGTACAAAATAGTAATATCATAGTCCTTTAGCAGCTCCAACCATCTCCGCTGCCTCAAATTGAGATCCTTCTGTTTGAATAAGTGCTAAAGGTTACGACAATCACTAAACACCTCACAAGACACACCATAGAGATAATGCCTCCAAATCTTCAACGCGTGAACAACGACAACCAACTCCAAATCATGAACAGGGTAGTTCTTCTCATGAGGCTTCAACTGACGAGAAGTATAAGAACTCACTCTACCCTCCTGCATCAAAACACATCCAATACCGATCCGAGAAGGATCACAATATACTGAATATGAACCAGAAGCTGATGGCAGAACTAACACTGGAGCTGTGGTCAAGGCAGTGTTGAGCTTCTGAAAGCTCCCCTCACTCTCGTCCGACCACCTGAAAGGAGCACCCTTTTGGGTCAATTTGGTCAAGGGCGATGCAATAGAAGAGAAACCCTACACAAAACGACGGTAATAACCCGCCAAACCAAGAAAGCTATGAATCTCTATGGCTGAGGATGGTCTGGGCCAACTCTGGACTGCCTCTATCTTCTTCGAATCAACTTGAATACCCTCATCGGACACCACGTGCCCAAGAATGCACTGAACTGAGCCAAAAATCACACTTGGAGAACTTAGCATAAAGCTTCTCCTCCCTCAATCGCTGTAACACAATCCGCAAATGCTGGGCATGCTCCTCCTGGCTACGAGAGTACACGAGGATATCATCAATGAATACAATAACAAACGAGTCGAGATAAGGTCGGAACACACTGTTCATCAAATGCATGAACGCTGCTGGGGCATTGGTCAGCCCAAAAGACATCACAAGGAACTCATAATGACCATAACGGGTCCTGAAAGTTGTCTTAAGAATATCCGAGCCCCGAATCTTCAACTGGTGATACCCTAACCTAAGATTAATCTTAGAGAACACCCTCGCTCCCTGAAGCTGGTCAAATAGATCATCAATGCACGGCAAAGGATACTTGTTCTTGATTGTGACTTTGTTCAACTGCCTATAATCAATGCACATTCTCATAGTGCCATCCTTCTTCTTCACAAATAGAACAGGTTCACCCCAAAGTGACACTCTAGGCCTAATAAACCCCTTCTCAAGAAGCTCCTGAAGCTGCTCCTTCAACTCAGCATGTGCCATACGGTTCGGTGGAATAGAACTAGGCTGAGTGTCCGGCACCAAATCAATACCGAAGTCAATATCCCTGTCCGGTGGCATGCCCGGCAGGTCTGCAGGAAATACATCCGAAAAATCGCGCACCACTGGAACATAATCAATAGTAGGGGTCTCTGCACTGACATCTCTCACAAAAGCCAAATAGGATAAACACCCTTCCCAACCATCCGCTGGGCCTTCAAGTATGAAATCACCCTACTGGTGACATAATCTAAAGAACCTCGCCACTCAATCCGAGGCGACCCCGGCATCGCCAACGTTACAGTCTTAGCGTGGCAGTCTAAAATAGCATGATAAGGAGACAGCCAATTCATACCCAATATCACATCAAAATCAACCACACTAAGCAGTAGAAGATCCACTCTAGTCTCCAATCCCCCAATTGTCACTACACATAACCTATACACACGGTCCACAATAATAGTATCACCCACCGGAGTAGATACATGAATAGATGAAGGTAAAGACTCACGGGGCATATCCAGATAATGAGCAAAATACAAGGATACATATGAATAGGTGGAACCAAGGTCAAATAATATAGAGGCATCTCAGTGACATACTGAGACAATACCTGTGATCACTGTGTCTGAAGCAATGGCATCTGGTCTGGCGGGAAGAGCATAGAAACGTGCCTGACCTCCACCTGATTGGCCTCCCCCTCTTGGGCGACCCCTAGCTGACTGAGCTCTACCTCGAGCTGACTGGGCGGGTGGTGATGTAACTGGTGCTAAAGATGCAGCCTGACCCCTCTGCTGCGCTGGACCTCCTTGACGACGAGGACACTGCCTCCACATATGCCCAAACTCCCCACACTCAACCCCCTAGTGCTGGTGGTGGGGACTGGTAGAAGAACCTGCCATAGACGAGCCCTGAACCGATAGAGCACGGGACGAACACTGAGCTGGAAGGGCACTGAGAGATGAGTGACCCTATTGAGAACTCTAAAAACCATGGCCAGATGATGTACCACGGTGGGCTGGACGAGCCGTCTGAGCATGCCTGAAGGGACGTGTCATGCCCCAAAATCCGAGGAGCGCGACCGACGCTCAACCGAGTAAACCCGACTGAGCAAGCCTGTTAGGTCTCATTCTACCCAAACTAATTCATGAATAAATAGGAGATGGACTCCATTAATCATACTTAGTAAGTATTTCATGAACAACTTCCATTTCATTTCCATTAGCAACTTAAATCATAATTATCAAAATATTACAAGTTTTTATAAATCTTTGCCAAACATCAATATTTCTACTTTAATTTCAATACCCGACACTACCCACAACCTGTCTACGGAGCCTCTAAACATAACTGAAGAGTAATGTAATATGGAAATGCCGGTAACAAGGCTCCGGCTATACCTCAAATACAAAGTACATGATAAACAGATAAGACTGGACCCCGAAACGAAGTGGGGCTCACCAAATCAGCTGAAAGGATGATGCGGCACTAGCTGCGACCAACACTGCCTGCTATAGAAACACCTACATCCATTTAAAGACGTAGCGCCCCCGGTAAAAGGGACGTTAGTGCCATCGAATAGCACTAGTATGTATAACTAAACACCATCTAGTTAGAAAGAACTTTCGTACAATAATAAGGAAATCACAAGTACAACTCAAACACTTTAAATGATCACAACATTATCAAATAAAAGAATCATGCAATTTTCACATCATTCTCCCATAGCTTTTAGTTTGGGGCATTCCATACTATTCATCATTTGTTTCCAATACCACCGCTACCTTGAGCGGAGTCCGATCTCGACCCGGTCGGCTAGGTTGCCTCATTTGAGACATACATTTCAATCACAATATCATTTTCCCTTTTTCCGGAATTCATTCACAACACCACCGCTATCTAGAGCGGAGTCCGATCTCGGCCCGATCGGCTAGGCCGCCTACCAAGGCATTGTTCCCTTCTCATTAAACAATTCATTTCACATATATCATTTCATAGGCACTTGAGGCCACAACTTATCACATCATTCTTGGCACTAGGCCGCATTTTACATCATTCCCAATTTTGATACTAGCTTTGACATTTAGGACAGTAGGTGCACACAAGAGCAAATAGAAATTGTAAGCATAGATGAGACTCCACATAGATGGCACAATATGTACAGCTTCAATCTCAATTTAAGGTCTAAGCATTTCAATACATGATTCATATTCCTTGCACCTTTTCAAGTTATCAAGAATAGCACATTGATCACATTGGAATACATCTTTCACAAATATAAGGTAGCAACCCCAAATTCATGTGGAACAATAATCAATTTAACAATTCAACTTTAATCTTACCGTATTCACACAAACACCGACGGAGCTTAATTTTTAAAGACGGGGTTTTAGCCATACATACCTTGTTTAAGCTTTCCTTAAGTTACTACAACGTTCCGGAAATTCTAGCAATCCCAATCTACTTTGAGACATAACAAAATTGAACACAAATTAGGAAGGTATTCATGGTTTCAGCTCATTTGAGCATTTTATCAAATACTAGTTGAGCATCTTGATTTCAAATCTCTTTTACAAGGTTTCCTTCATTCCCCAACCCAATCTTTACTTATTTATGTTCAACAATCTTTCCACAAGCCTACTTTGTAAATGCATGTATACATAATAGTATTACACCCAAGAATCATACCTCAATACCCCATCTCATACCCCAAACTCGAAATTAAAGCCTAATGTATAGAATCTTACCTCTTAGATGAAGAACTTGTGATTGGGTTCTTTGATTCTTGAAGATTGATGCAAGATTGGATGATTGAATGTTGGGTTCCTCATTCTCTCTCTAAAATACTCTCAACTCTCTCTAAAATCAGTGGAAAAATGACCCCAAATGAAGCCCCATAGACTATATATTAAAATGGGGTCGGGTTATAAAAATAGGAAGATTAACCCTCCGAATGCGGGCCTACGGTCGCATAATGGACCGCAAAATGGGTATGCTGGCCGCAAACGCATCGCAAAACTCGGTGCCCAAAACTGGGCTACACTGGTCCAGTTTGCGACCAGATTTACGATCGCAAATCAAGTATGCGGACCGCATAATGGTTTTTGCGATCGCATATCTGACACAGGATCGCATTTTTCCAGCCTTTGGTAATTTGATCATAACTTTGTGTAGGAATGTCCAAATAATGAACGGTTTGAAGCGTTGGAAACTAGACTCGAAGGCCTTTCATTTGATAGGTTATTCATCACATAAACCTTATACATATTTAGACGAGCTTGTTCAAAGTGGGGACTTGTGCAAACTCATTTGGAATCTTAGCCGATTATGAAATTTTTCCCATTGGCTTACACTTAGGCCTCTCCTTGGACCCCACCTTACTTAATATATGACTCATACACTTGTTTACCAAATTCAATTGATGTCCACCATGTTAATAGCACATAAAATATTATAATTAGCCTACGTTGCATCACGAAATCCTAGATTACTTAGTGAAATTTTTCGGGGCCTTACATTCTCCCCAACTTAGGATCATTCGTCCTCGAATGAGGAGTAGAGTACGGCTTAAATGCTTAATATAATAAATCTCTTTTCTCACCTACCTCAAGTCCCTAAATTTTGACTAACTCCCAATTTTTTCAGAAATTTCGGCAGAGTCTCCTTTGTAACTAGGCCTATCCACCTACCAGAGAACCACCAAAACCACCCTACACATCCACAACTCGACAAAGCACCATAATGTATATATCAATAACAAGAAGCTCAGCATTACAGACACTACTTTATCATGATGATACCCGGATATGGACTGCACATTTTCAAATCATAAAACCTAGTAGGTACCTTTCAAATTAAAACCAACTGTTATATAGTCAAGAGAAAATATTTTATCCACAACACTCTCGGCCTTCAATGTGGCCTCTTATACCTATAGACTTCACCAAAACACATTCATGGGAGCAGTTTCCACCCCCAAACTTACCTAACAAGGATGACAAGTAGATATCTCGCATAAGCTAACTATCCATTAACTTCACCTTCAATAATTTCCACCGGAATGATACACAATTTATCTCCACGTGCCTTCTTAGACATAGGCATATGAAAACACAAATTCATGAGGAACAACTATGGGGAAACATCATACTCCTAGTGCGACCTAATGGGAAATGCACTTACGTACCCTTCATTATCAATTCACATAACATCTACATGGGAAAATTTTGATAATAACCGGTTCACCCTCCTGAATTCTAAATCTCTACTCGAATACCCATGCTAAACCTTTGATGACCTTCGATGATTACTTTAAGATGTGCTATCATAAACTGACCATAAAATAACCTATCAAGTATGTATGTGATCACCCTGCGAAGCTTCCTCTTTGACTTGTCTGAACTTACAATGCCCAATGGATCTAATACAATGAGGAACAATCAGAGTTCAAGATCAGGCTGGAGTTATTCAGGAATTCATTAATGCGCTGAGTAGAGTACTTTCTGAGGTTATATGCTAAGGGACATGAAAGTTACAACTAACAATGCTGACATGGTTAATCACTGTGACGATATCAATTATTACACAAATGAGGCATAGGGGTAAGTAGTACATTGGCAATAGGAATCATTAAGGAGGAATATTCAAGTACGTGACCCAGTCATTTCCTAGAGTGAAGGGAAAATCAATTTATACTCTGGAACCTTGAATGCGATATGGGATTCAAAATACATGAAGTGGAATTACACTCCTGACGTTAGCTGACACAAGGAATCTATGCCATAAGCCCATGAGGATGAAAATGAAGTTAAAAGACTTATGAGATTATCATAATTCAAACAGCTTTACCCTCCCTAACAATTGACCCTATATGAGAGAACTAAAGGTACTCTAAATCAATATGCTCATGATATGTGCAAAAATCTGAAGGCATCTAATCTCACCCTTCACGAGTAAAACCACATAGCTAGGACCTCTAAATGTTGGGATGAAATCCTGTATTGGTTAGAGGCATTCTAATGGTTAACATGATGCTCCGGGGAGAAAGACAAATGACACTCCTATCCACCCAAGGAGGTGGAATACCAAGGGTAGCAAAACTCCCCTCACATGACAATGATATAGTCAATTATTCTAGAAGCCGAGTGAGAAGAAGGCCACGTAACCCATCCAAACCGACCCATTTAAGACTTTTTGAAAAGGGGACGCACTTTGGTTTGAAACCATAACAATATAAGCTTGAAGTTAGGGGAAATAATTACTTTTGGAACCCACGAGACAAGCCCACGTAGCCCTAGAAAATCAATAACAATGGCGAGAAAGTACTTAAAACCATTACGAGTTGGTATAAAACAAGGCCTCAAAGTGCCCACATGGATAAGTTTGAAAGAATGAGACGTCTTAATGCATTTATCGGGGAAAAGTAACCTAGGTTATCTAGTCACAGAGACAAGCAGAGCAGGTAAATGGTTGTTAGAAGAACATCTACAAGGAATACCAGCAATATTTATTTATTCTAACAAAAGGAATATAGTCCCCATCCTTAATGCTACAAGACTTCCTCTTTGATGCCATGAAACATAAATGAATTTTTACAATGAGAGTTATCAGATGAAATAGATAGTAGGGTAGCAAAACTAATGAGCACCATTTGGAACCAACAAGCTTAAACTAAGTCGAAGACATTAGAAGTCTATAGTAAAGGGGNATATGTCCCCATCCTTAATGCTACAAGACTTCCTCTTTGATGCCATGAAACATAAATGAATTTTACAATGAGAGTTATCAGATGAAATAGATAGTAGGGTAGCAAAACTAATGAGCACCATTTGGAACCAACAAGCTTAAACTAAGTCGAAGACATTGGAAGTCTATAGTAAAGGGGGATTTACCCACTTTCAGTGTCCTTTTAGAATAGGGGTACTTGTAGAGTACATAAAAATGAGGTGAATTTAATCGAATTGTATAGTTGGATAACTAGTCGATACATTGAGATAATATCGCATTGAAGATTACGGGTAAACAACACACGATGCAAGACAAATGAAAAGAAAGTGAAAGAGCCTTATGGAAGTAACCTTTACATTGTAACCACTAGGAAGGGTGGTAATATAAAGCAATTACGAGAAGCTACATTTTTTAAAGAAGATCTCTATATGAAGTCACGTGATGTATAGCTCCAGAATTCTAAAGTCCAATTATGTTTAGCAACTCTACTTCATAATGAAGCACTACAACACACTTCTACACAACCAGCTATTACAGACCACATTGGGAGATGCTATAAGACTTGACTAAGAGAAAGGCTTTGACATATGAATGTGTTACTATGTGTATTTCTCCTTGGTCAACCCAAAACCTAAAGGCGAGAGTTAGACTGATAAGCAGATCGTTGGACTAGCGCATGTGTAGATAATCCATTATCGAAAGGAGATCATTCAATCTTAGCAGTTGCGGCATGCTATCAACCCTTGATTAACTTGGAGTGATATGAGAACCCAATGAGAAAGTATAGAATAATCATGGAGGGTTTGCAGATGTTCATAATGAGTTCTTCATGGATTTTGACTTGAGAACTACCCAGATGCTAATGAAATACAGAAAAACATGAGAAACAGGCGTTGTGGTATAATAACCCCCAAAGGTGTGCTTGGTCTTGACGGAGAGCCTAGTAAGGGTCCTTACGAGAAAGAAAGTGTTACAATGACTCATAGAAGGATATGTTCTCTCATCGTTATCGAACAAGAGTGGGGAAACTAGCACAATTAACTCACTAACTAAAGAACACAATTAACACATGTTATGGAGGTGTAAAGAGAAAATAAAAATTTGTTATGAGCTGGACATGCTTCGGCTATATTAACTCCCAACTGCAATATACGACCATGCCACGAGCAACCACAATAGTAGGACAAAGTGAGCTTCCTACTGCGGGATGTCCCAAGTGGACACGAAAGTTATGGCGACATAATATCTTCCTATGACGGGGATGTGAGGATCCCAATTTTCAGAGAGACTTTATGCATATGGTGACCATTTCGATTGACATGCACTCATGTGATAGGTGTTAAGGTATGCTCTTATGTTACTAGGCAGTGAGAAGCTTTCATGATGATATTCGCAAGAGAGTAGATTGACTGTTCAAACCATATAAGCCATATACACAATCGAGTAAAAGAGTGACTCGAGAAGGATCGCAACACTGGGATGCTTTACATGGAACTCGACACCACATAGGTAAACTTTACGACGGTGCATGCATAGGCACAAGTGGGCAGATGTTGTCCATTTCAATAAAATATTCTGTAAGAAATTCATCAGGTATAGTCCCTCGTTAAGAATTTAGGACAAGAAAGTGGGAAGTATTAATCCTAGAGTTATAACTCCATTCAAGGACGTATTTATAGAACTTAATTCCACAAGAGGATGTAAACAAGAGAATTTGTAATAGAGTGGATTCACGAATAATACGGCTCCTTCAAGGAGTAGGTACACACAAGTCTTTGTGACTCACATCTTATTAAGACCATGTTTATGAGAATTCTTCAATATGGATGTACATATACAATGAGTAGAAATTTTGATTTGACTCACATAATGACTTTAGGTTGGTAGGGCAATGGCTTAATCAATACTCCTCGACTCAACATTCCTAACGTACGTAGGTAACATACTGATATACTACATGATCTGGTGGTGCAGAGACATTAATAGGAACAAGGGTACTCCCCTTAGCAAGAAGTTCTACCAATCCCTCTATGGATCCATACATTCTCCTAACAAACGCTTGGGCAATCTCCCTCATATTCAATGGTGGGGGCATTCCCTCCTTACTGCTTCCAAAATCATGAATTACTCATCTTAAGATTAAGACATAGAATGAAAATTAGCTCCCTATCTTGAGCTCTACTGCACGATCTTGGAGTATCAAAGAAGGGTGAAATTCCTAAATGTCCGAATAGCCTCCAACTTATAGATGTGGTCAACTACACACCGATTGTCACACCTCCTTTTTGCACTATACCCGTGAGAGTGTAAAGGAGTTTTTCCACTTAAAGGACAATCGGAACGGGATTTATTATTAAGATTCAGAGTCGCCACTTGGGAGATTAATGGTGTCCCAAGTCACCGATTGAATCCCGAACCGAGGAAATTATGACTCTGTTAACAGTCCGCGAACCAGAAATCCGAGTAAGGAATTCTGTTAACCAGGGAGAAGGTGTTAGGCATTCCCGGATTCCGTGGTTCTAGCACGGTCGCTCAACTGTTGTATTTGCTTTTATCTGATTTTAAAAACATGTTCTAACTTATGTGTTTTTATTAGTAAACCGCTTTTATTTTTATGTTTAATAAGAATTGCAACGTCGTGAAAATGCGTCTCGAACCACGTCGCACCAGTGCACCCGTGATCGTTAACACATTTCGACTTCGTTGAGATTTGGATTTGGGTCACATAAATGTGCACCCGAATTTAGGAAAGTAATATTATTAAAATACGCGCCTAAAGAGACTAACGCGTTATTATTTGGGGAAGGCCGTGAGATTTTCTAAACGGCCCGTCCCGAAGTCTAAGTATTTTGTATAAACACTGGATGAGGGCCCCGCAATTTATGAGTTTTGTTTAGCGAGGCTCATCTCATTTATTGAAGCATTATTTGTTAAGGGATTATCTCTAAAGAGTCTTAATTAACAAGCCCAAAGCCTGGACTAAATCATGATTTAAAGGAGTGAAAGTCTTTAGTGTATTTGTTCTCAAGCCCAGCCTAATAGCCCAAGTCGAGCGGTACAGCAGAGGCACAGGCAGCCCGGGCATCAATGACACCAGAACATCCGGGTGGGATTTTAGGCTTAGAACTTTTGGGGTCAACCTAGTACTCATGGCTGAGTCTGCGCAATTAGATGCATAATTTGAGTACCAACTGAAGGAAGCTCCAAGTTCAATTAACTCAACAACCTTCAATTTAATCATATCTCATACATACTATTATTGAATCCAAATGAACTAATCAGCGTGTATCAAACGTTTAATTGAAAGCGGGAGACGCAAACTTATTACATTAGTATGTTGTTCTGATTTCCAAA
>NW_017672666.1:176617-177613 GCF_001879085.1 Nicotiana attenuata
AAATTTGAGTAATTCTTGACATATATGTGGTCCTGGACTGTATTCACCTTGGACAAAATGCATTCCAAGAAAATCAATCTCCTTTTGAGCAAGAACCATCTTTTTTGCTGAGAGCATGATTCCGTACTGTGTTACCAATGCCTCAAATTGACGAAGCAAGTTGATATGTTCCTCCAATGTATAACTAAATACAGGATGTCATCAATGTAAACTAAGAGGTATGGAGGATGGGTTGGAATTAGTTTTTATCATGGCTTTTGGAACAAGAGTGCAGTTTTAACCCGAGGGCATGACTTTCCATTGGAAGTGATGATCGGGGATGCAAAATCCCGTTTTGGGTCTTTCTTCAGGGTGTATTCCCAATTGCCAAAATCCTGACTTTAAATCAAACTTGAAAAAATATTTGGCCTTGGCTAAGTAGGAGAAAAGGGTGAGTTTATTTGGGATAGGGAACTTATCATCTTGGAGGAAATGGTTAAGTGGCTGGTAGTTGATGACTAACCTGAGTTTTCCTCTTGTCTGCTCAGCTCTTTTGTTGACATAAAATGCTTCGCATGCCCATTGTGAATCTGATAGCTCTATCAGATCAAATTCCAAAAGTTCTTCACATTCTTTCTTTGCAAGCTGAAGATGATCTAGATTCATCCCTGAATGACTGGCTTTTGTCGGATTGATATTTTCATTTTTCTTGAAAGGGAGCTTGATAAAAAACACTTCGTTTTTCCATAACGAGCGTTTCCCTTTCTTCATGAAATCCTTGTGGGATTCGGCACATGATTGTTCAATGAGATGTTGCTCAATCTCTTTGATTTGTTCGTCATTGGTGATTTGGAATAGCCTTGGAATCTCAGAATAAGTCTGAACTGCTTTTTAAAAGCTATCCCGTTGGCCCTGATCTGGAGTTAATCTCTAAGTTGTCTGTAAATGTCGAATCCAATAATAAGATCCTTTCCTGGTACATCAGATCCTAGAAGCTTGGTTCTGTACTTCAATCCT
>NW_017672667.1:0-16761 GCF_001879085.1 Nicotiana attenuata
GGAATCGTAAAACAAATTGCTGGAAATTTAATGCCTAGAACTGCTATAATCTGCCAAGCTACCCAGGGACTCGGCGGGCTCGGGATGGTGTGACAGTCCAGTTTATGAGAATAGCTCTCTTTGCAGTCTGAATGGTGAGGCCTTCTTCCTCCTCCTCCTCAATTATGGCACTGCAGTGCATATCCTCATCTTCCAAGAAGAAATCCTTCAGCCCAGCTAGTGCTTCTTCTTCTGCGGTTCCCCATATTGTGTCGGCCTGGTGGAAAGCTTGTTCCAGACTGGCCCTGGCTGCTCAAGAGGGTAATATGGTCCGCACCATGGAGGCGACCAATTCTTGTATTCTTGCCATGTGTATTGGTATCCAAGCCCAAAGGTAGTACCATGATTCTTCAGCTGTATTGGTTTGGTGATGCCTTGGAGGTTCTTTCCCAATCCTTTGCCGGGTTCATATCCAGACCATGCTAATATGCTTTCTATCTTGTTACTCCACCACTTGTCTTTTTCGACAGCACTGACCCGTTCGATGTGATGGTAGGTTTCCCCTCCTAGCCTTCTTCTATGTCCAATGGCCGGGATGGTCTGACTAGTGTAGATGGGGTTACTTCCGTCTCCATGAATGATTACCTCTTGGCGGTTCCATTCAAATTTCACGGCTTGATGTACCGTGGAAGGCACGGCTCCATCAGCATGGATCCATGGCCGGCCCAACAGAAGGTTATATGAGGCTGGTATGTCAAGTACCTGAAATTCAACGTCAAACCAAGTTGACCCCATTTGCAAATAAAGGCTGATTTCCCCGATCGTGGCCCTCTAGGACCCATCGAAAGACTTCACATTCATGTTTCCGGTCCGTATTTCATGGAAACCTTTGTCCGACCTTTTCAGGGTGTCCAACGGACAAATATTTAGGCTCGAACCTCCATCAATCAGGACCCTGGCAATGAACTTGTCTTCAAATTGTACCGTAATATGCAAGGCTCGATTGTGATTCCGTCCCTCGGGTGGGAGCTCATCCTCGTGGAAGATGATCTTATGGCTTTCTAGTACTTTCCCAACCATGTTGTCCATTTCTCCACCGGTGATGTTACTGGGTACGTAGGCCTCGCTCAACACTTTCATTAAGGCGTTCTTGTGTGGCTCAAAATTCTGCAATAATGATAGGATAGATATCTAAGCAGGGACTTTGTTCAGGTGGTCAACAACAGAATACTCCTTTGCCTGTACTTTTCTCCACAGGTCATCTGGCCCACTCTCAAGAGTAGGTTGCCTAGAAGTGGCTTCCTTACTTGAACTTCCTAGCTGTTCAGGTGTATAGACTCTTCCGGTCCTAGTCATTCCCCGTGCCACGTCAGATTCCTCTACCTTGGCCTTCCCTTTCCGCCGAGCCTCAGCAACCTAATCCCAGGGTATTGCTTTTGAGCTGTATCGGGGCGTGATCGATACTGTCACAGTAAATGGTGGACAGTATAAGGGTGTGACCACTTCTACTTCAAATGGAGTGGGGGTGGCTGCGGGCGGGGCCACTTCTACCTTGAATGGATCTGGTGTAGTTACCTCAACCTCGATCGGTGCCTGAGTTTGAACCACAATGGGGGTAAGTGTGACTGCGACCTTAGAGTCATCGCCTTCCCGAATAAGCCCGATCGACCCCTCAGGGTCCCATTCTTCATTTGTCTCTATCACATGTATACCATCACCTCTATGATCAGGGAGGGGATTGTTACGGACATTAGGGGCGGCCTCCTTTGCTTGTATGACTTTGTTTTCAATTAGCATCTAGATCTTATCCTTCAGTGTCCGACACTCAGCAGTGGTGTGACCTTTCATACCGGAAAGGTACGCACAAGTCTTGTTCGAATTGACCCACTGGGATGGATTTTCTAACGCTACAGCGGGAAATGGAGTGAAATAATCGGCGGCTTTCAACCTTTCATATAATTGGTCAATGGGCTCAGCAATGACGGTATGCTGTCTGGGTGGCTTGCGGTCAAAGTTTGGTCGTGGTCTCGGATAATTTTTGACGGGCTGGCGGTGATTGGAAGTGGGATGGTTGGGAGTTATAGGTGTGATGGACAGAGGCTGGTTGGGAGTATCTAGGAGATGAAGGTTGATATGTGGGCGGTGATGCTTGGTACGTGGGTGGAGGTGTTTGGTATGTAGGTGGAGGTGTTTGATAGACAAGCGGGGATTTTGGGCCCTGGGCTACCATTACTGCCCAGCATCTCTCTTCTTCGATATGCCACGTGACTGTAGTGCTTTATTCGTGGCTTGCAAAGCCTCAAAGTTTGTTACCATTCCGCTCTTGATCCCTTCTTCAATCCTTTCTCCGAGTTTGATGATGTCAGCGAATTTGTGATTTTAGATAACCATCAGCCTCTCATAATATTGCGGGTCCTGTGCCCTGACGAAGAATTTATTCATCTGTTCTTCGTCCAAGGATGGCCTGACCTCGGCCGCTTCCGACCTCCAACGAGTAGCATATTCACGGAAGGTCTCAGTATGTTTCTTCTTAAGATTCTGAATGTAGAAGACATCCAGTGCATTCTCTGTGTTGAACCTGAACCAGTCCATGAAATCTGACGCCATGCTTACCCAATTGGACCACTTCTTGGGATATTGGCTGATATACCAAGACAACGCGTCCCTAGTAAGGCTCCTCATAAAGAGCTTCATTCGGATTTTTTCATCTTTCCCGACCCCGACAAGTTTGTCACAGTAGGTTCTTAGGTGAACCCTAGGATCACTTGTGCCATCGAACATTTCAAACCTGGGAGGTTTGTACCCCTCTGGCAATTCCAAATCGGGCTGTATGCACAGATCTTCGTAATTCAATCCTTCTATTCCTCTATCGCCTTCAACACCTTGAACTCGACTTGTTATCTTTTTAAGTTCTTTAGCCATGTTCTCAATGAGTAGGTCCTTTTCGGTGGGTTCCGGTGTACAGGGAATTGGTTGGGTAGAATGTGGTATTGTTTCCACGTATATGGGGTTGCTCTGATGGGTGCCAGGAACTTGGGTATAGTGGTGGTCATTGGTGGAGTTTTGTGGATCGGGAACAAGTGGTGGTGTATTTTAGGGAGTGTGGTAAGTGGTGGTTGGCGGGTACTGAATTGGTTGGTGATGTTGTTGTGGTGGGGTTGGTACTAGCAGTGGAGTTGCGAATTGTTTTGGTGCAGTAGGATTTTGTGGCTGTTGGTTTTGTGTGTTTTGAGGAGGTGCCGGGTTCTTTGCGTTCTGTTGGTGGATATCAGGGACATTGAGGGTTAGTGACAAATTTGCCAAATTGCGGACCTGCTCGAGTTCTCCTTGCAGTTCTAGTATCTTTTGTTCCAGTCTTAAAACCAGGTCATTTGGGGCCGGAGTACTGCGGCCGTCGGAAGTCTCTGCGTTCTCAATGTTTTCCTTTCGGATTCCACTTAAATCGTCCATATTTGCTTTCCCTCTGCTTTTTGTGTTGCTTGGAGGAGGAGGTGGTGGAGGGCCTCTGGATCTGGTGTGACATGCTAATGAGGCCAGTATGATCGAACCAACCTAAGGGAATGAGAATAATAATAAAAAAAAATAAGCAAAAACAAAAGGGGACAAGTTAGTGAGGGTTCTGAAATGTTTGCAGTATTTAAACACATATTGCAGAAATATAAATTCGCGTCCTAATTTGGGAGCCTCATTGCGCCCGAGGTAGGCCTAGCGACGGGTAGATTTGGAGAACTTTTAATGCCAATAAATGCTTCATTTCATAATGTAAAAATAGACGAAGCCCAAAACGACACTAAGATAATAATAAGATAAGTCACTACTGGCACTTGGCCTTATTACATTTGAAAAGCAAGTAAACCTAATCTATTTGGTCTCGGAAGGACTTTCTGCAGGCTGAATGCTCTTGGCAATCAAATCCCCCTGTTCACGTAGGCTCATTAGCAGGAATTCCTTTGCCAAATGCCTTTCTTCGTTTCCCTCAGCGTTTTGGCAGTCGGTGACTGTCTTCCTCATTTTTCCTTCCAATTCCAACAGGCCGTATTCCAGATATTCAAGCTTCTCGTTAGATTTGGCGGCCCTCTGTTTCCATTCATTGATTTGGTCATCTGATGGGAGATTCCTCCACCAGTCTAGCAAGAGTGAGGGTGTGCTAACCATACCGAAGCTGGGGACCTTGTGCCTCATTTCCTGCAAAACAAAAGGTTAGACCTTACCCCCACCAGACTTGACTATTTATACATTTATGATTAGCATATCGGCATTTAGTTCTCCAAATTAATGCACAGAACGTGGTTGTGTCCGTTAGGATTATGGAAAACCCCGATGGACTTTGGATAAGGCTTATCTTAAAGGATCATTATGCGGACAACATAACTGATCCGGCTAGGTTTGACCATGATGCATGCACAATTTTGACCAGAGTAAGGTTTCTGTGGAGTTTTAGATTGGTACCCTCGAGCGGACAACTCGAGGGGGGAAGGCACGGAACCATCAACTGCACCGCTGATCGACTAGTTTTACCGCAAATAAGCCTTTCCGAATTTAAGGGTAGTAAATAGGAAGAGCGCAACCACTCATTAAAGTGTTGCTACAGGATTTGTTACGCACGAGTGGAATATGATGTGGAGCATGATTTATGCAGCAATTAATAACATGTAGTCAAGTATTTGCACGTAGGAAAAATAAATACAATATTTAAATAATTAAAAGACATTTACAAAAAGAAAGGAAACAAAATGACTAGTTTGTTTCAAGAATAAAGAACAATAAATGCTTAAAAGAAAACAGACGGTCAAAATTAAAATAGGGGAAGAGGGTATGGGATAAAGCATGCTTGGACTAATTTGTAAGAGCAAGTTCGTTATGGTAATAGCCTAGAAATATCCCAGCAGAGTCGCCATGCTGTCGCGCCCCCTTTTTCCCTCCCTCTTTTGACGGGGAGATCTGGGTTCGACATTCATGGGGGTAATAACTCATTTTCTTTTGGGAATTGGGTATTTGAAGAGTCGCCACCTAACGAATTATGGTGCATTAGGACACCTAGAGCGATTAACTCTTGGGTTGGTTTGCATTACCAGAGATTAGGGTAAGGGCTCGAAATAACCTCGAGGGGAAGATGTTAGGCACCCCTCTTGGTCCACAACTGTGGGTCCCGGCCGAACTTACATTCACAAATCAGTCCATTACAAGTAAATAGTTGAATCAAATAGGTCGCAAGTGAAGCACGTTAGAGTAACTCAAGTAGTAAAGATAAACTTTTGAACAAGTTGTAAAACAAAGTTTTAAAGAAAGGTTTTGGTAAAAAGGGGTCCTAGGTTGGTTATCCTATAGGATCACATCAGTATAATGCCCGGTAATCACTCCTTAGAAAGGGGATACGTGTGGCATTAGCGCACCGGTCATCATATCCATATCTACCCTTCCCATCCCCTTATTGGTCATGCAAAACGAGTGTTTGGTCAACGATTCCTATTGCGTGTTGCTACCCGTCCCTTCTTAATGGTCCTGAAGGGATTTAGGACCTCTACCTATAGGTGGTTCTAGACAGACCCCTAAGTTTTAAAAGGCGAAAATTCTAAGGCGACAAGCAAAACACTTAGGACTTTCAACACATAAAAGGGAGAAATTAGAGGCTCAAAGTTTCCTCCTCAATCAAGCAACACGACTCAATCACAGTTAAGGTCTTTTATCAGACAAAGTCCTAAAGCGGGATATCTAAGTGAATATGCAGAAACAAACAAACCTTTTTTTTTTCAGGTTCAGAAATTATACCCTAGCAATTGCCTAAGGATTTCTTTTAAAGCCTTTTAGGATCAGAAAAACGTTAAGCAATAGAGACAGTTTCAGAGAATGCAATTTTGAAAATGCCCTACAGGCTTGCCTATACGCAAAATACTGATGATTATATTTTTAGTAAAACAGGGCAGATTTTAAAAACAGACTTTTAAATCCCTATGGGCATGCTGTCTAATGATAGATTAAAGCAATTTTGAAAGAACTCGTTTTAGGAAAAATAAACCATTAATTAAACCAGTTTCGAAGTGACTGAACACGGGTTGGATTGATTTATTTAAACTAGTTCAAACAGAATTTCTGGTGACATTCCTTATAGGCATGATATCTAGTTGTTAATTTCAAAAACATTATAGGTATGATGTCAAATAAAAAAATATGCAACACTTATCGTAACAGAAGCCGGGTTAAGTTATATCATATAGGCATGGCATCTACTTGTAAAATTGATTTTAAGACCTATAAACATGATTTCTACTATGGAATCACTTGAAACCTATAGGCATGATTTCTAACGTTTGTTAATCTGATTGAAGGCATGATTATTTAGAACCAATAGGCGTGGTTTCTAAACATGACAGAATGAAGAACCTTATAAACATGATTTCTACTTGGTGAGGCAATCGAATTTAAGCATGAAGGCCTAGGAGCATGATTTCTATTGGAAAACAATCGGATTTAAACATGAAGTCCTACGAGCATGATTTCTACTTAGTAGAGCAAACAGATTTAAAAGTAAAGTCCTATGAGCATGATTTCTACCCGAATTACCCCATAAAACATGTATCTACCAACCCCTTTTCACTAAATACCCCGATATCTGTTTCCAAGTTATTACAGACCAATGAATGAATTACATAAGTAAATAAAAAATCAAGAAGCTATTCTATAGAGAGCCTCCGTCTAGGCCCAGATTTCCCAAAGCCTCCAGTGGTCTCATATGCCTCAGTTCCATAGACAAAATCTTAGTCTAGGTGCATCAAAGTTCCCTAAGGATCTCAAGGATCCCGGGCAGTGCTTACACCTAGACATAGCAACCAAGAATTGAACAAGTGCAGTGTGGAAAGGTCAGCCTCAGTATGCCAGAGTTCAGAGGGTTCTCAAGAGAATCCCAAGGCAGTACACATACTAGAGGGGGCAGAACTTATTGACTAGGAGTAGAGTGAGAAGTGATGGACACAAGTTGAAAAGGTTATAGTAAGAAACTGTGATTAGCAAAAGCCTTTCTTTAAAACAATTCGGTAGAGATTGTTAAAAAAAAGATTAGGATAGTTAATAGAGTCCAAACACATCTAGTTTACAGAACCAAGTAAATTGAAGAGTCACACACATGGGTCAAGGGGTTTGGGACACATAGAACAATTGGTTGCAAACACAGAATCCATCAAGGTCTAGGACTGTTTCAGACATGCTCAGAAATAGCTGACACTGGCATAGTCACAAAACCAGGCATGAAGAACACAACCGCATAGAGGGGTGATAAGGATTTAGGATCTATGAGATATAGTATGGTAAATATACAACAAGTAAGAGACAACTGGTAGGACGTGCTCAGAAACACACATAAAGGGAATATACTAATCTAAAGGGAAGGGGGAAGACATGATAACATGCTAGTAATGTGTTCTTAACTAGAAGTTTCACAACAGAACCACAAATAGAAGCAAATCAGAAACAAGAAGAAGTGAAACAATAAGAGAATCATGTTGTTGTTGGAACTTTGAATTGAAACTAGGAGATACCAGTGAAGAGTAGAGTAAGCAGAATGAAAAGAACAAGAGAGCACAAATGGTTAGCCTCGGCTTGCAGCCGGCTAGCAATAGCAAATAGCACAAGAGAGAGAGCAGAGATTTTTAAAGTATGAGAGATAGTTTTGAACCCAAGTGTTCGTTTTTGTGTTAGTGAAAGACTAGAGTATTTATAGTTTAAAATAGGTAGTAAAATAAGGTAAGAATAATAGTAGCCTAAAAATTGAGGAACTCAGAATCAATCAATCAGAAAATCAAGGAAAGTACTCCCTTAAGTTAAGGGAATTAATTCAAACGGTAAGAAACAGTAGAATACAAGGCAAGAAGAGGAAAATCAGTACAGGACTAATAAGAAAAGAATCAAAGCTCAATAAGCATAGGGTAGCCAATTAAGACTAAGTTCAGAAAACTTCGATTAAGGAATGATTCCGTAAAAATAAAGTACTACAACAAATAAGGTAATGGAATCAGTCAATTTAAACAAACGAGTAGAATTTTAGGGTTTTAGAAGAAAATATTTCAATCAAACCACCAATTAAGGAAATCAGCATCAATCTAGAGGGAGTCATGATTCTATACTTCAACATATAAATAGAGAAGATCAAACAGACATAGCAAACAGGCAAGGCCAACAATATCGACAGAAAGAGGTAAGAGATGAACACTCAAGATGAATACAATCACGTAGAGGTGATATAGGTAGGTAAAGACTCAGTAAAACCCATTCGAAGCATGGTAACCACAGAACCTTAACAAGAATCAAATAGTCAGGCTAAACACAGAACCAAGAAAAAGAAGATCTAAAAAAAAGAAATTAGGGCTTTTAACAAAGGCGAGTTGAAAAATCAGTAAGAACATAGAATAAGTCAAGATATGCAAGGAAAAGGTTTAAACATAAAGAAAAATCAGTTTGAACGAGTGCAGAAGAACTCTGAGAAACCCTAACTTTAAAGAAAGTAAAAACGGCTTAAAGTTGATGATTTTCAAAAGAAGTTTGAGAATAGTGTAAAACTTTGAAAGGAACAGACTTAAATCGTTAAAAATAGCACAGATCTAAGAGATTCAAACAAAGTTAGGGTTTCAAAGGAAACCTAGATGGAAACGGTAGAACCTGCTATAAACTTCAAAGATCGTGACAAATATGGTGTGATTTTGTCCAAAATCACACCGGAGAAGCCATGAACAACAGAAACAGAAACCCTAGATCCAAATCGGCATGGCCCAGGGCCTTTGAAGGCCTTAGAGATGATGAGCAAGGTGACGAAGGAACCATTGGAGGCTTGGGGTTGAAAGGTGGTTGCCGGAGATGACCGGAGATGGCCAGAGGAAAAGGCGGCTCTTGAAGGGGATTAGGGTCAGGTTGAAAGAAGAGAGGATATGAGAGAGTTTAAGGGTGGCGGAATCTCAGAAATGAAATAGGGTTAGTGGTCTTTAGGATTTAAAAAGGAAAGGGCTCGTTTGGACCGTTGATCTAGGAGATCAACGGTCAGGATTAGACCGGGTAGATGGGTTCCGGGTTTGGGTAGGAGACTATAGCATCCGGGTCGGGTTAATTGGGTAGGAAATTGGGCTAGGAGTGGGTTCAACTAGGCTAAAATTGAAAGCCAAATCTGGCTATGATTTAAATAGCCAATTTTCCCTATTTTAATTTAATAAATAATAAAATAGTTCCTGAAAATAATCTTTCTATACCAAAATGATTTAAAATATATAATTAACATTTCAAAAATATATGGACCAATTTTACGTATATAAAATATAATTATACAATAAATGGGCTAACATTGCGATTATATGCAATTTAGCTCGAAAAATACCAAATGTGATTATAAAAATGCATAAAAATTATATTAGTTATATTTTGGTATAAGTATAGAAATCAAATGAATAAATCATCATAACAATAGTTTGAGAAATAATTATTGGGGATTTTTTGAATAAAAGGGAAGAAAATAAATCAATTTAAACTCTTAAAATTATGAAAAAAATTATAAAAACCTTGTGCATGCTTATATGTGCATATATATGCTATTTTGCATATTTTAAGAATATATAGGGATAAATTGGGTATCAACACCTCCAAATCTTCAGCGCATGAACAATGGCTGCAAACTCCAAATCATGAACTGGATAATTCTTCTCGTGGATCTTCAACTGTCGCGAAGCATATGCAATAACCTTGCCATTCTGCATCAACACCGCACCAAGTCCAATACGCGATGCATCATAATATACTGTATAAGGTCCTGAACCCATAGGCAATACCAACACCGGCGCCGTGGTCAAAGATGTCTTGAGCTTCTGAAAGCTCACCTTACACTCGTCCGACCACCTGAACTGGGCACCCTTCTGGGTCAACCTAGTCATTGGGGCTGCAATAGATGAAAACCCCTCCACAAACCGACGGTAATAACCCGCCAAACCCAAGAAACTCCGGATCTCTGTAGCTGATGTGGGTCGAGGCCAGTTCTTGACTACCTCTATCATTTTCGGATCCACCTGAATACCCTCTGCTGATACAACGTGGCCCAAGAACGCAACCGAACTCAACAAAAATTCGCACTTCGAGAACTTGGCGTACAACTGACTATCCCTCAAAGTCTGAAGAACGACTCGAAGATGCTGCACGTGCTCCTCCCGATCAAAATATCGTCAATGAAGACAATCATGAAGGAATCCAAATAAGGCCTGAACACTCGGTTAATCAAATCCATGAAAGTTGCTGGGCCATTTGTCAACCCGAATGACATCACCAAGAACTCATAATGCCCGTACCGAGTGCGGAAACCTATCTTAGGGAATGCCCTAATCCTCAACTGATGGTAGCCAGATCTCAAGTCAATCTTCGAAAACACTTTGGCACCCTGAAGCTGGTCAAACAGATCATCGATCTTCGGCAATGGATACTTGTTCTTGATTGTGACCTTGTTCAACTGCCGATAATCAATACACATTCTCATCGATCCATCCTTGTTCTTAACAAACAATACCGGCGCACCCCAAGGCGAGACACTCGGTCTAATAAAGCCTTTATCCAGCAAGTCCTGTAACTGCTCTTTTAATTCTTTCAACTCCGGCGGGGCCATACGATATGGCGGAATAGAAATGGGCTGAGTGCTTGGAGCCAAATCAATGCAAAAGTCGATATTCCTGTCGGGTGGCATCCCCGGCAAGTCTGAACGAAATACCTTCGGGAACTCACGAACAACGGGCACAGAATCCATAGAAGGAACCTCGACACTAGAATTGCGAACATACGCCAAATAAGCTTAACATCCCTTATCAATCATATGCCGAGCCTTCATATATGAGATAACCCTGCTGGTAGAATGACCAGGAGTCCCTCTCCACTCCAAACGAGGCTACCCCGACAATCCTAAGGTCACGGTCTTGGCGTGACAGTCCAATACAGCATGATAAGGGGATAACCAGTCCATCCCCAATCTGACGTCAAAATCAACCATATCCAAAAGTAAGAGATCTACACGGGTCTCAACACCCCAATAATAACCACACACGAGCGATAGACTCGATCTACAACAATAGAATCACCCACCGATATAGACACATATACAGGTGCATTCAAAGAATTACGAGGCACAACCAGATAAGGAGGAAAATAAGATGACACATAAGAATACATAGACCTCGGATCAAATAGAACTGAAGCATCTCTACTGCATACTGAAATCGTACCTGTGATAACTGCATCGGAGGCCTCAGCCTCAGGCCTGGCTGGGATGGCATAACATCGGGGCTAGGCCCCACCACTCTAAACTACCTCTCGAGGACGGCCTCCTGCTGGCTGACCTCCACCTCAAGCTGCCTGACCTCCACCTCTAACGGCCTAACTTCCACCCCTAACGGCCTGACCTCCATCTCTAGCACCTCGACCCCTACCTCTAGCTGGCTGAGCGGGCGGTGGAACACTCGGTGCCTGAACCATGGCACGGGAACCCTGATGCTGAGAACTGCTCGGTGCTCGAGGGCAAAATCTAGCAATATGCCTCGTATCGCCACAAGTAAACAAGCCCTCGGCTGTTGAGACTGCTGACCCTGACGGCCTGAATAACCACCCTAAAAACTCTGGAGTGGCGGTGCACTGATAGGAGCTGGTGGTGCACTGTAGGGAAACTGATCAGAATACTGCATATAAGAACCACGGCCACCTGGAACACCATGAGAAGCCTGGAGTGCTGAATAAAATGGTCTGGGAGGATGGCCCCTACCAAAAGAATCCCTGCCTCCAGACGAGGCACCACTGAATCTGCTCGAATGACGAGGTCTCTTGTCAGACCCCTGACCACTCCCCTATGATAGAACCATCTCAACCCTCCGGGCCACATTGGCCGCATCTTGAAAAGAAATCTCGCTCCCTGTCTCCTTAGCCATCTGCAATCGAATAGGCTGAGTGAGTCCCTCAATGAACCTACTCACTCTCTCTCTCTCTCAGTGGGAATTATGATAAGAGCATGACGGGCCAAGGCAATGAATCTGGTCTCGTACTGAGTGACGGTCATAGAACCCTACTGGAGATGCTCAAACTACCTCTGATAGTCCTCCCTCTGAGTGATAGGTATAAACTTCTCCAGAAAGAGCTGAGAGAACTGATCCCAAGTCAAAGCCGGTGACCCAGATGGTCTAGCCAAACAGTAATCCCTCCACCAAGTCTTGGCGAAACCTGACAAACGAAAAGCAGCAAAGACGACCCCATTGGTCTCTACTATCCTCATGTTCCGAAGAACCTCGTGACAGCTGTCCAAATAGTCCTAGGGATCCTCTGAGGATATACCACCATAAGTAGTAGTGAATAGCTTGGTGAACCTGTCCAACCTCCATAAAGCATCACCAGACATAGCTTCTCCATTACTGGTCTGGGCTACCACACCCAGCTGAACTGTTCTAACTGGCTGAGCTATTGGAGTCTGAAACTGAGTAGCCATCAACTCCGGAGTGCGAGTAGCGGGAGTCTGTGCTCCTCCCCCAGCCTGAGAGACGGCTGGTGCTACAGGAAGTAAGCCCGCCTAGGCGACACTCTCCATAAGGCCCACTAGACGGACCAGAGCATCCTGAAGTACCGGGGTAGCAATGAACCCCTCTGGGACCTGAGTCGGCCCTGCTGGATTGGTCTAGGCTGGAGACTCCTCCTCGAACTCTACCTGAGGCTCCGCCGCTGGTGCTGCTGCTCTGGGCTGAGCCCTGCCCCTGCCTCGGCCTCTTGCACGGCCTCGTCCTCTGCCCCTCGTAGGAGCTTCCACTGGGGGCTCGGGCTGCTGATCAGCGGATGAAGAAGCACGTGTTCTCGCCATCTGCGAAAGAACAGAGTAGAAGTCCAATTAGCATTGAGAAGTCAAATCGCACGACAGAGAAGAATAGATGTGAAGTTGTTCCTAAACTCTGTAGCCTCTAGGGATAAGCACAGACGTCTTCGTACCGAACCCTCAAATTATACCTAGCTTGTTCGTGAATTGTGAGAACTAGGCAACCTAGAGCTCTGATACCAACTTGTCTCGACCCGAATTTTCCACCTTCAGGAGTCGTGATGGCGCCTACTCATGAAAGCTAGGCAAGACAACCACTACGGTTCTACACGATAACAATCAACCGAACAATTATAAACATAAACTAAAGTAAAACAGATGATAAATGCGGAAGAGTTAAATTAAATCCAAATACTATGATACATGTCTACCCACGAATCCGGTGTCATAAATTCACGAACAACTAAGATTTTTACTACAAATACAAGTCTGGAAAGGAATCTACAACTATTCTCGGAATGAAAAGAGACAGCAGAAAAGCTAAACAGAGAAGGGGGACTTTAGGCTCTGCGGACGCCAGCAGATCTACCTAAGTCTCCCTGGACTAAAGACAGCTACCTCAGCTACTCACAGGATCCGGTACCGAAATCTGCACAAAAGAGTGTAGAGTGTAGTATCAGTACAACTGACCCCATGTAGCGAGTAAATGTCGAGCCTAACCTGGGCAAAGTAGTGACGAGGCTAGGACACGACAATCATATATACCTGTGCAGTTAAATCATATACAAGCAGAAACATAACAATAGAAATTAACAGAATAAAGAGGGACGGGGACATGCTACGGGGAAATATCAGTTTCTAATACCAATCTACCTAGCTTGTTCGTGAATTGTGAGACCTAGGCAACCTAGAGCTCTGATACCAACTTTTCACGACCCGGATTTCCCACCCTCGGGAGTCATGATGATGCCTACTCGCGAAAGCTAGGCAAGCCAACTATTACGGTTATACACGATAACAATCAACCCCAACAATTATAAACATAAACTAAAGTAAAACAGATGATAAATGCGGAAGGTTTAAATTAAATCCAAATACTACGATACATGTCTACCCACGAATCCGGTGTCACAAATTCACGAACAACTAAAATTTTTACTACAAATACAAGTCTGGAAAGAAAAGTACAACTGTTCTCGGAAGGAAAAGAGACAGCAGAAAAGCTAACCAGAGAAGGGGGACTTTAGGCTCTGCGGACGCCAGCAGATCTACCTGAGTCTCCCTGGACTGAAGACAGCTACCTCAGCTACTCACTGGGTCCGGTACCGAATCTGCACAAAAGAGTGCAGAGTGTAGTATCAGTACAACCGACCCCATGTACTGAGTAAATGTCGAGCCTAACCTCGGCGAAGTAGTGACGAGGGTAGGACACAACAATCATATATACATGTGCAGTTAAATCATATACAAGCAGAAACATAACAATAGAAATTAACAAAATAAAGAGGGACGAGGACATGCTGCGGGAAAATATCAGGTTCTAACAGTAAATCAATACGGAAACTTCATTAAGGAAACACAATGAACATCATATATAAAGCAACAAGAAAAAAATGAAATGGTAACACATGCACGACACCACCCTTCGTGCTTTTACTCTCGTCCTCACCATATAAATCAACAAAATCGGCACGACATCACCCTTCATGCATTACCTCACATAATCATGGTACGGCATCACCCTTCGTGCATTACCTCACAAAATAGGCACGGCATCAACCTTCGTGCATTAACTCTCAAATCGTGGCACGACATCGCCATTCGTGCATTAACACTCATAATATCGGCACGGCATCACCCTTCGTGCTTTACACTCTATCACAATAACATGCACGGCATCACCCTTCGTGCTTTACACTCTTCCTCACCCAAACAAACAGAAAACAATATGTCCCGGCAAGGGGGTCAACAATATCAACAATAATATCCCGGCAAGGGAATCAACAATATCAACAATAGAATCCCGGTAAGGGAATCAACAATATTGACAATAATATCCCGGCAAGGGAATCAACTATAACCAATCTCGTTTCAACAATCTCTTACAAAAATGGAACTTCAATTTGAGTCAATACTCAACAATAGTCAATAACCAAGAAACTTTCATAAGCTTTGTTCAACATTATTAATCATTAATTTGAGCATGATCGATACATAATAGAGTCACAACAATCATAGTACAAGACTCACGGGCATGCTTGATACCAATGTATAGATACTCGTCACCACACCTATACGTCGTACTCGATACAACACATAGCAAATAGACCACAACTCCTATTCCCTCAAGCTAAGGTTAAGCCAAACACTTACCTCAAAGCACGAACACAAATAAGCCTCAACTACCGCTTTACCCCTCGATTCCACAATCCAATTCGCTTGTATCTAGTCACAATAGACTTAACGATATCAATAAATGCTAAATGAATCAATTCTAATGCATGAAAATAGATTTTCTAATGATTTCCCCAAAAAGTCAAAAATCGACCCCAGGCACGCTTGGTCAAAACCCGAGATTCGAACCAAAACCGATCACCCATTCACCCACGAACTCAAATATATAATTTGTTTTGAAATCGGACCTCAAATCATGGTCCAAATCCCCAAAATTTGAAAATCCTAACTTCTACCCAAAATCAACCAATTTCCCATGAGATACCCTTGATTTTGAGTTGAAATCATGTAAAAAGATGTTATAGATTGAAGAAAATGAGTTAGAAATGACTTACTAATGATTTGGATAAGAACTTGTCATTGGAAAATCGCCCAAGAGAGTTTAGGTTTTGAGAAAGTTTGAAAAATGAAGAAATTTCGTCTAAATTTCAATTTACACAGTTACAGGTATCGCATTTACGATAAAATGTTGGCAATTGCGAACTCGCAAATGCGACCAATGCTTCGCAAATGCGAAGGTTGGCCTGGCCTGCTGCCTTCGCAAATGCGAACATTGTTCGCAATTGCGGCTACTGTGCATGTCGCATTTGCAACGATAAACTTCGCAAATGCGTAGGCCCCCTGCCCAGCCCAGTCTTCGCAATTGCGATGAGCCTTAGCATTTGTGGTGCTTGCATTCGCGGGCCAGACTACGCAAATGCGAAGTCTGCAGACCTGCAATCATACCAGCAATTTCCTTAAGTCTCAAAACACTCCGCGGCCTATCCAAAACTCACCAGAGCCCTCGGGGCTCCATATCAAACATGCACGCAAGTCCAAAAATATCATACGGACTTGCTCGTGCGATCAAATCATCAAAATAATATCTAGAACTACGAGTTTAGCATCAAAATCAAAGAAAAATCTCAAGAACTCTTAAAGTTCAAATTTCACAACTGAGGATCCGATTCACGTCATATGAAGTCCGTTTCTTACCAAATTTTATAGGCACAACTTAAATACCATATAAGACCTGTACCGGCCTCCAGAACTAAAATACGGGCCCGATACCATCAAATTCAAACACATTTAAATTTCCAAAAACTCTTAATATTTCAGTTAAACAATTTTCTTCAAATATTCATTTCTCGGGCTTGGGACCTCAGAATTCGATTCCGGTCATACGCCCAAGTCCCATATTTTTCTACGGACCCTCTTGGACTGTCAAATCACGGGTCCGGGTCCGTTTACCCAAAATGTTGACCGAAGTCAACTTATATTATATTTTAAAGGCAAAATTAGCATTTTTATCAAATTTTCACATAAAAGCGTTCCGGATATACGTCCGGACCACGCAGGCAAATCGATGTGAGATAAAAGGAGATTTTTAAGACCTCGGAACACAGAATTGACTTGTTAGTCAAGTGATGAAGGTCATCACAATATTATCATGGTCTTTGGTGGATTTTTCGGTCGTGACAAAAAAAAAAAATTTTGTTAGTAGCGAAGATCGGCTTGACTCGGATTTTTGCAGTTTAATGGGTTTAGAT
>NW_017672667.1:16781-22594 GCF_001879085.1 Nicotiana attenuata
AGAATGGTATATATATATATATATATATATATATATATATATATATATATATATATATATATATATATATATATATATATATATATATATATATGCATATAATTAAAGAGCAACCCATGTTAAATAAAGGGTATTTTTAATCCTAAAAATAATATTAGTGGCAATTGTGATCCAATAGGTGAAAGAAGGAGCATTTTTATTCCTAGAAATAACGTTAGTGGCATTTGTGATCCAATAGGTGAAAGGATGCATTTTTAAAACATTTATAATAGGCTAAAAGCATTTTTTTACCCTTTAAACTATATTTCAGGATAAAAAAATGAGGATTGAATAATAAAGACTAAGCCACGATTGTTAATTAAGTATTATGTTTTTACTAATTTCATTTTACTACGTACATATAAGGTAAGTATACTATAACTTTATGCATCTAGTAAATATCAACATTATTCAGCATCTACATATGGAAATATTGAATAATTGAAATTTATTTAATACATTCATATAGTGTAATGGAAGTTGGATGATAAGATAATCTAACACATCATACATTGTTATTGTTAAAATATTAAAGTAATTACTATATGTAACTTATTATCAGCATTATGATCTAGCATTTTAGTACAAATGTTAAAATAATTACTATATATTAACTTATTATCAGCATTATGATCCAACATGTAGTTTGAACACTCTTTTTCACTTAACTAATTAGGTAGAAATACTACCAAAATGGTATAATTCGTCCATATTTTATTGATTTATTTATAACTATGATGGTACTGAAGGAGAAACCTAACATTATTTCTATACATGCAATAGATACTTGCAGTATATAGATTTGCATATATGTACATTTGAACTCATTCCTATTTTGCTTAAATGAAATTCCTTTATATTATCACTTGCATTCACTTAAAAAATTCAAACCAAAATACTATAGAAAATGACTTCTTCTTTTGCTTCCTATTTCCTTCTTCTTATACTTTTTGAAAACTTGTTCTACTTTCAGACCTCTTCTGCGGACAATGCAAGCGACGAGGCATTAATAATGAATATATGTAGACAAGTACAAGATTCCACATTCTGCTTAAATACTTTCAGACAAAATCTACATACTCATCCATATATTCCTACTGAAGTAACACGAGTTGCTATCAGCCAATCATTACAACATGCTACCAACAATCGCATTTTCATACAGACATCAAAAAAGAATTCAAAAAACAAGGAAGTCCAAGACTTGTATACAATTTGTGATAGCGGCTATGGGTTAATGATAAGCTTTCTCCAAGATGCTACCTTATCACTAGCTAAAAAAGATTATAGTGCCTTGGAAAATTCACTTCCCAAGTGTCCCAGATTTGTGACCGACTGTCGGAGTGTATTTGGTAATAAATCAACACCCGAATTATTAGACAGAAATAGGAAACAATTAGATCTTGTATTAATGGCAAATATTGCTAAAGGCTTTATCAATAAATAAATATTTCTTCCTTATGAGTCAAGTTGCCTTAAATGCTAGCACTTATAATGAGAAAATATATCGTGTAACAAATTAGTCGTACTTATTTTTCAGGTGATATATATCATGTCTAAACTTATTATTTTCATTTCAGCCTTTGCATATTCGTATATAATACCTGCAAGAATTCGTTTCTTTTTTACTTCTCAGTTGTTATATTTTTATTTTCTTAATTGGCAGTCATAAGTTACGGATTAACTGAAAAATATGTCATATTCATAAAATAATGTGCATATATATGTTAGTTCAAATTATTTTGACGCATGTAGATAAGGAAACACATAAAGAAAACTGACGACCCTTCTTTATTCAGTGGTAAACGTGTCTCGATGCACAATCACGTTTTGCTCGCTCTTTTACTTTCCTTTTATTGTTTCTCCAAAATTCAAACACAAAAACCATGTTGCTTTGAGGTGGCCCTCTTTTATTATAAACAAGTTGAAAGTTGAAATTTCACCATGGCTCTTGCAGTTTATGTTGTATAACTATCAAGAGAACATAACTTGCACTAATTTTCTAGATGCCAATAACTTATGAGTTCTTTTATAGTTTCATCTAAATAATAAAATTACTTCAATTCCAAGCAATTTATAAGTTAATTCATCCTTAATTTGGAATTCAAGACTTAAATCCTTTCACCCCCAGTAAAAAAGAGCCATTAGCAGCAAATTTAAGACTCAAATATTAAGTTCGTATCTGATATTTTGCTAACCACATGTGATGATCCGATAGGTCGTTTTGAATGCTAGCCTTTAATTTCACATTTCGAGACCTCTATTAGCTCCATTTAATATTTCTCAATTTGCAAGCGCAGTCCGTGCGTTTTTTCGGAAAGTTTTTACATAAAAATTTGAAAAACATGATTTTTTTGCTTAAAAAGTAACTTGAGTTGACTACGGTAAATATTATGTGTAAACTACCCCGGATCAGTATTATGATGAACCCAATGGATCCATATCGTAATTTTAAACTTGGGTGTATGCCCGGAATCGAATTCGGAGGTCTCTAGGTTGATTTGACTTGTTTTGCCGAAAGCTAGTAATTTGAAGGTTTAGAAATATCCTAGGTTTGACCGTAGGTTGACTTTTTAACTATTAGATTCAGATTTTTATTTTGGGACTTGGTATAAGTCCGTTTTCTATTTGAAACTTCTATGCAAAATTCGGTGCACATCGGAGTTGGTTTGATATGATTAGGACGCTTGATTGTGATTTTAGAGTTTCTTGAGTTTTCTTTGAAATTTCATGCAGTTTGATGTTCGATTCGTAGTTCGAGATGTTATTTTGGTGGTTTGATCGCGCGAGCGAGTTCGTATGATGTCATTACCCTTGTGTACATATTTGGTTTGGAACTCGAGTGACTCGGGTGAGTTTCGGATAAGTTACGAATTATTTAGGAATTATTGGTTTTCGGCTGTTGCTGATGTATGGTGCTTCGCGATTGCGAAGCTCCTCTCGCGATCGCGAAGGAGAATTGGGTCTGGAGCGGATTTATTCTTCACAAACGCAAGGAGCTTGTCGCGAACACAAAGTGTAGGGGGACTTAGCCTTCGCGAATCTGACATACTTTCCATGAACGCGAAGCTTTGTGGGGGAGGCTGGGTTGTTACTCTATACGAACGCGGGCTGTGGCTCGCGAACGTGAAGGCAAGAGTGTGCTAAGCCTTCGCGAATGCAAAGGGTTTATCACGAAAGTGATGTCCTTTTGGCCAGTGATCTTCGCAAACGCGTCAGGTGCTTTGCGAATGCGAAGAGCACCTGACGCCCAAATATTAAAATATCCAAAAGTTGGGATTTTCACCTGTCACGACCCAAATTCTCCTATAGACCGTGATGGCGTCCAGCGCTACCGCTAGACAAGCCAACATTGAAATGACCACATGATTGTTTCTTTTAACATTTTAGAAATAATTGATCTTTAGTTTGTGCATAAACAGGGAGTAAGTATTTAATAAAATGACAGAAAAATAATTTTAAGAGAAAATGAGATAAGTAAATATCCAAAAATCATCATGTGTTTACTAGTATAATTTTTAAGACCTGGTGTCACAAGTATATGAGCTACTAGTAGAATATACAAAAGAATACTAAACTACTCTTTGAATTAAAGCAGAGAGAAAGTAAATGCAACAGAACGACTTCAGGTGCTGTGGGATGGGCTCGAAAGGAAGCTCACCACGAAGTCTCGGAGGATCAGGAGTGCGCGCCGGGATGATAACCATATGTACCTGCCTCAGATCCTGCACGGGTAGTGTAGTATGAGCACATAAATAACATGTACCCAGTAAGTATCTAGTCTAACCTCGAAGATGTAGTGACGAGGTGTCGACTTCAACACTTACTATGGACTAACAATAAAATGCCTTAAGAATGGGCTAAATAAATGAAGCTGAAAACTCAATAATAAGGATTAAATAAACAATTCTTTCACTAATAATAAATCCCAAATCAATTTCCTTCATTTAACAATTTAACCTCATGAGCCAATGAAACATAATTGGGCTCCAAGTATTATTACGCATGAATTATGCCGAGGTCGTACGGTCCGATCAAAAATATAAACATATATATTGTGCACTACTGAGGATTGAACGACATGAACCATAGATGCATCTATTATACTGCCGAGGCGTCCGGCCCGCTCCACAAGAAGAGAAAATACTTTATAAACAACCGATTCCAGGATTATTAAGAGGATAAAATCCAAAAAGTACCAATTCTTATTAATGGTCAAGTAACCCGTCCAAAACTCAAGTAAATGAAATTCGACCTTATACAATTCCTTTATCAGGTTCCAATATGATTTAAGCACTTAAATCAACAAGTAGGGTACAAACATCGCAGGTATAACATGATTTGGACCCTAAACTGCCCGGACATGAGCATAATTAGTAGCTATGTATGGACTCTCGTTACCTCCTGCACACGTAGCCCCACACAAATAGAAGCACATATTAATTCAATTCACCAATGGGGTTAATTCCCTCTTACAAGATTAGAAAAGACTTACCTCGTCTCAAAGCGTACTTTTCGGTGCACAAATGTGCTTCAAACCCTCAACTCGGTGCCAAACGACTCGAACCTAGTCAAATGTTTTATAAAATAATCAATGCATGTCCAAAAGTTCATATCCTAACTATTAAAGTGATTACCCAACCCAAATTGAAGAATTTCTAAAATTCAGCCCTGGGCGCACGTGCCCGCATTTCAAAAAATTTCAAAGAAAAAGGTTTTACCGCTAACCTCGTGACCTCAAATATGTATTTTCCAGTAAATTCCATAACCATTTTCGTGGTTAAATTCCATTATTATCGAAACCTAGGTTTTCCATCTCAACCCATGATTTTCATAAATTTACATGTTAAAATCTACCCAAAATCTTTGTATTTAACTCACGTTGTGTAGAAATTACTACCTCAAAGTGCTAGGTGAAAACCCCCTTCCAAGAGCTCCAAAATCGCCTAAGAGATGAATGAAATTGAGCCAAATGGCCTAAGTCCCGTATTAAATAAACCCTTCTGCCCCAATGATTTTTTCGCTTCTACGACTCAAATGCCGCATCTGCGGCTCCGCATCTGCGGAAAGGGCCTCGCATATGCAGTCCTTCCCCTCAGCTGGCTCCCTTGCTTCTGCGACCAGCAGCTCGCTTCTGCGGTGCGCGCGTTGCACCTACGACCTCAGTCCGCTCATACGATGGCCTTCTTTGCACCTGCGCCTCCAATCATTAACGCACCCAATTGGAGCTTGCCTTTCGAGCTCATGTGCGATGCAAGTGACGTTGCGGTTGGGGCATTATTAGGTCAAAGAGTGCACAAAATATTTCATCCCGTGTATTATGCAAGCAAGACTATGAATGAAGCTCAACGGAACTACACGGTGACGGAGAAGGAATTATGGCTATTGTGTTCGCCATGGAAAAATTTCGGCCATATCTTATGGGGGCCAAAGTCATAGTGTACACCGACCATGCCGCCCTTAGGTATTTGATGACCCAGAAAGATTCCAAGGCAAGGTTGATGAGATGGGTGTTGCTTTTTCAAGAGTTTGATTTGGAAATAGTGGACCGGAAAGGTAGTGAGAACCAAATTGCGGATCATTTGTCCCGCTTGGAGGAAGAAGGAAGGCCGTGTGATGGCCTAGAGATCAATGATACATTCCCCGATGAGTAACTACTTTCTGTGTCGATGTGTGATATGCCATGGTTTGCGGATATTGCTAATTTCCTTATGAGTGGCATCATTCCGTGTGAGCTCTCTTCTAACCAAAGGAAGAAGCTCAAACGGGATAGT